>NC_057795.1:323647808-323669750 GCF_018294505.1 Triticum aestivum
TCCTTCCCCCGCCGTGGCTCGCACCGCCAGTGCCCGCTACACACCTGCCATGGCCGCCCGGCTCCCCCCCGCTCCGGCTGCGCCACTTCGCACGAGGCCGTGCCCCGACCAAGCCACCTACACCTCCTGACCGTGGTTCGCGCGCGCCACAACCGCGCCGGCCACGTCGTCGCTCCCCCTGGCTCGCATCGCCACCGTGTCTCCTGCGCACGCCCAGGCCCTACCGTTCCTGCTCACACCACCACACCTCGCCGTGCCTCCCCGCTCCGGCCACTGTCGCCGGCGCCGGGCCATGCGCCGCCCCCCTTCACCCGCTGGCCGCAGCGCCCTGTCGGGCGGGCTGGCGCCCGTCGCCCGGTTTCGCTCGGCGCCCGTGAACCGCCACCCGCGACCCGTTAAGGCCTCTGGGCCTATGACAAACGGGGCCCAGCCCCAGAACGTTTTTTAGAAAATAAAATAAAAATGAATAAATAAGATTAATTATTAATTAATTAACTCAATTAATTAACTTAATTAATCATGTTTAGTTAACCTAATTAACTATTGTTATTTAATTAAACAGTAATTAGATTAGATAAATCCTAATTAGTATAAATAGAGTATGACATGCGGGACCCACAAGTCAGATTGACCCAGGCAACGCCCTGTTGACTGCTGACGTCATGATGACGTCAGCATACACTATTCTGGATAATGTTAGAATTAAATAGATAATAATTTAGAAAATGATTAACACTTTAGAAAATCATATAAAATAATCCGTAACTCGGATGAAAATACTTTCTACATGAAAGTTGCTCAGAACGATGAGACGAATCCGGATACGCAACCTGTTCGTCTGCCACACATCCCTAGCATAGCAAACACGCAACTTTCCCCCTCCGGTTCATCTGTCCGAAAACGCGAAACACCGGGAATACTTTCCCGGATGTTTTCCCCCTTCGTCGGTATCACCTACTACCGCGATTGGGCACACCTAGCATCGTTACTTGTCATGTCATGCATCGATATACATCTGTTTGCATGGTATTCATTGTTTCTTCCCCCTCTTTTCTCCGGTAGACTACGAGACCGACGCTGCTGCTGCATAGTTCGACTACGGAGTTGACGACCCCTCCTTCTTGCCAGAGCAACCAGGCAAGCCCCCCCTTGATCACCAGATATCGCCTATTCTTCTCTATACTGCTTGCATTAGAGTAGTGTAGCATGTTACTGTTCGGTTACTCCTATTCTGTTGCATAGCCTGTCATTGTTGCTACAGTCATTGATACCATACCCGCAATCATAAATGCTTAGTATAGGATGCTAGTTTATCATCATTGCCCTACATTCTTGTCAGTCTGCCTTGCTATACTATTGGGCCGTGATCACTCGGGAGGTGATCATGGGTATATACTATACATATATACATACTACAGATGGTGACTAAAGTCGGGTCGGCTCGAGGAGTACCCGCGAGTGATTCATGGATTGGTGGCTGAAAGGACCTTTGTCCCGACGGCCCTTTGTGTGGATCTTTGTGGCGGAGCGACAGGGCAGGTTGAGACCACCTAGGCGAGAGGTGGGCCTGGCCCTGGTCGGCGTTCGCGGTTGCTTCATAATAACACGCTTAACGAGATCTTGGTATTTGATCTGAGTCTGGCCACTGGCCTATGCGCACTAACCAACTACGCGGGAAAGGTATGGGCACTCGATGTCGTGGTATTAGCCGAAGCCTTCTTGACGTCAGCGACGGAGCGGCGGGCGCCAGATTGGACCGCGCAATGCGACTTCCTTTGTAATGGAGGTTGCTAGGTCTGCTTCCGGCCGCCCACGCAATGTGCAGGTGTGCAATGGGTGATGGGCCCAGACCCCTGCGCGCATAGGATTTAGACCGGCGTGCTGACCTCTCTGTTGGGCCTAGGTGGGGCTGCGACGTGTTGATCTTCTGAGGCCGGGCATGACCCAGGAAAGTGTGTCCGGCCAAATGGGATCGAGCGTGTTGGGAAATGTGGTGCACCCCTGCAGGGAAGTTTAACTATTCGAATAGCCGTGTCCCTCGGTAAAAGGACGACCTGGAGTTGTACCTTGACCTTATGATAACTAGAACCAGATACTTAATAAAACACACCATTCCAAGTGCCAGATACAACCCAGTGATCGCTCTCTAACAGGGCGACGAGGAGAGGATCATCGGGTAGGATTATGCTATGCGATGCTACTTGGAGGACTTCACTCTTCTCTCTTCTACATGCTGCAAGATGGAGGCTGCCAGAAGTGTAGTCTTCGATAGGACTAGCTATCCCCCTCTTATTCTGGCATTCTGCAGTTCAGTCCACTGATATGGCCTCCTTACACATATACCCATGCATATGTAGTGTAGGTCCTTGCTTGCGAGTACTTTGGATGAGTACTCACGGTTGCTTTGCTCCCTCTTTTCCCCCATTTTCCTCTTCTTCTCGGATGCCGCAACCAGACGTTGGAGCCCAGGAGCCAGACGCCATCGTCGACGATGACTCCTACTACACTGGAGGTGCCTACTACTACGTGGAGGCCGCTGACGACAACCAGGAGTAGTTTAGGAGGATCCCAGGCAGGAGGCCTGCGCCTCTTTCGTTTGTATCCCAGTTTGTGCTAGCCAACTTATGGCAACTTGTTTAACTTATGTCTGTACTCAGATATTGTTGCTTCCGCTGACTCGTCTATGATCGAGCACTTGTATTCGAGCCCTCGAGGCCCCTGGCTTGTATTATGATGCTTGTATGACTTATTTTATTTTATAGTTATGTTGTGATATCTTCCCGTGAGTCCCTGATCTTGATCATACACGTTTGCGTGTATGATTAGTGTACGATTGAATCGGGGGTGTCACAGTGGAGAGGTCAAATCCGAGCGATTTTGTGGATGGAAATGGTGGAGAAGATGGGGGAAAGCTAGATCCACACGTGGCAAAGCAAATCCATGGATCAAATCCAACAAAACTTCATCACACTAACAAATCACAAAAAAATTAGGGCTATTTTTGGTGGGGATTTTTGGATTAGGACGAAAAACAACAAAATCAGGCTAGAAAATAAAGGGTAGGGGCTCCAAAAACGTGATCAACGTGGCTCATGATACCAAGATGATGTTGGGTAGAACCCTAGACACCTGATCTTTCACGTTTGGAGGGAATCATACCAAGAACACGAAGAACACGAGGGGAAAACAAGGGGCAACACAAGAGAAATCACTCAACCAACACGAGGATATGATTACACATATGCTAGATCCTCGAAACACAAAGAGGTACACGATCCGAATCCAACAAGGGACGATACATAGGGTAACCGGTTCTTCTCCATGAGGAGGTCTTGAGTTCTTCCCATTAGGGGTCTTGAATCCAAATGGATCTTCTTCGTAGAGGCACGATCTCTCTCGGAGGAGCAGATCCAGATGGATGAGTGAGGCTCTATCTCACAAATGATCTATCACAACGCTGACCCTAGCTAGGAGAATGGAGAGGTCTATTTCTAGTCGTAGTACTAAGAGGGGTGGAATGAAGGGGTACATGGGCCTCAGGCCCGAAGTTGCACGCACACAGGTAGCGGACGTCCGCTGGGGACCGGTCGTCCGGTGGCTCGTGGGCGTCCGAACGTCCAGTAGTCGTCGGACTTCCATTGTTTCTATTCTGTGATGGTGGTGCCAGACGTCCGGTCACTTCAGACTTCCGCTAATTTCCCTTGGTGGTGATGGTGTCGGTCGTTCGGTGGAGGCCGGACGTCCGCTTGCTGGGAGGTGGCCGGTCGTCCGGTCCTGGCCGGACGTCCGCTCACTGTAGCTTGCGTTGGCTGAGACTTGGGCGGGTTGGGCTTCAGGTGCCGGACGTTCGGTCCCGACCGGTCATCCGGTGGCTGTAGCTTCAATGTCAGCTCTTCTTCTTGTCCCTCGTACTTGGTGTCCTTGCTGTCTTGGCCATTAGATGTAGTTGTTCTGTGGCTTTCTTCTAAGTACCTGATCACACATAGTGTTTCCTCTTGAGGTAGTAGCCATGTCTCATGTGTAGAAAGGGGTAGTTCGGAGAGGAGTGAGTTCACCTTATCTTCGATAGCCTTTGCTCGAGCTCTTGTCATTGGTCCAAGTGGTGTCGTGGGAGATGTAGATACGTCCATGGGGATGATCGTGGGATGCTCCGCATCACAAATAAAATCAACTTATCAAGTTTTTCACTTAGCGGGAGGAGGACTCGCTGGCTCGACAAAGGCGTCCAGGTTAATACCATCTGCAATGCGAGTGGCCGCGTCGATGAAGGTCTCCATGAAAGATTGAAATTGATGCTTCTTGGTGTTAGCAACCTGAAGAGCCTTCAGCTTCTCTTCCTTGGCATCCTTACAATGAACACGGACGAGTGATAAAGCCACATCAGCATCGCAGCACGCAATTGACTTCTTCCACGGCTGCACTCGGTCAAGGTTGCTGTTGAGTTGAGTCATCAGTGAATCGAGGTCATTCAGAAGAAGATCCTCTGGCCAGAGATCCTTGTCGACCTGAGACATTACAACTTTCAATCGGGCGACATAGTCCAAGATGCTGGCAAGACGAGATTCTAGTCGCAGCACGTTCATGGTAGCTTCATCTTTGATGGGAGAATTGATGGGGTCCAGTCCTGTCTCGATCCGCCCAGTCCTCCTCAAAATTTGGACAGAAATCTGCACACACGGAAATGTAGTGAATTGGCAGCAACATGGTGAAAAAGTTTTTTGCAATCAGTCGGATAAAAGGGAGTACCTTCAAGCATAAGGAACATCTTCTTGGCAAGATCACCCATATAAGTTTCTAGTTCGTCCCTCTTCTGAGTCAAAGCCACCTTTTCCTCCTTCAGTTGCATGGCCTCTTTCTTCGCCTTGTCAATAGCAGTCTTCAGCTTGGCGTTCTCATCTTCCAACTTTCGGACCGAATCCAGCTTCCGGTCGGCAAGTTCAGTCTTCTCACGCGTTGTCCTATGCACTGCAGCAAGATCAAGGTCCTTCTGCTCTAGAGCCTGCTTCATTTTGTCTAAAGAAATAACATTCCTCAGACAATCTTGGAGTTGGCGGTTTTCATTACGCACATCTGTTCGAGTGGAATCATCGGTTCAAAAGATGGAAAGGAAAAAATAACAAGGCACGCAGTCGACGAGTCGTTACCTCCCATGATTGCCACTTCATCTTGAGCCTTCTTCAAGTTCTCCTTGGCCAGATCCCAGTCGAGCTTGAGTTGGATTTTCTCCTGTTCCAAAGAAGCATATTGGGTCCCAAGCTCATGGGATTTCTGCAAATAATAGCAAGACAAGTCAATCGACAGTTACTTCTGAATGGAAAAGTGCAAGAGTAAATTATATAGCAAAAGAGTTCTAAGACTGCTGCCGAATCAAACATCCAACAACAGTCTCGGGGACTACACCCAATGGGTGCACTTAGCGTGCTCCTACTAGTTACATTTTCCACTTAGCATGGTCAGCCCAGCTCGAGTGGGAGGAGTTTAAAAAAACAACATCATTGGTTCTCAGACCACCGCCGACTACCCGCAGTCGACTGTGGTCTCGGGGACTACACCCACTGGGTGCACTTAGCGTGCCCCCACTGGTTCAGTTCCCACTCAACACGACCTGTCTAGGTCGAGTGGAAGTAATACAAGCAAACATTTCGAAAAGACCCCCGCCGAATCAAACATTCGACGACGGTCTCGGGGACTACACCCAGTGGGTGCACTCAGCGTGCCCCCACTGGACCAAGATCTCACTCGAACATGACCTGGTCGACTCAAGTGAAAGAGCTACAAATTAAAAGAAAAACACCCAGTGGGTGAACAGATGCAAGGTGCAAACTCAGGATAGATGTATGGACATCTTACGAATAATAACGCAGCAGTTTGCAGGGAGCATATCTTAACAGAACAAGGGCCAAGATAGAAAAACCAATTGGAAGTCAACTTACAATCCTACTTACTCAGACATTCACTTGAAGAGCGGAGCTGGCGTCATAGGTGGCCTTGCTGGTGTCATACACCACCTTCAGTCGGTCCATCATCAGACATGCTTGAATCATGGCCTCCTTGGCAGCTCCTACTGGGTCCTCTGGGACGGGATGCGTAGCAAACATGAGATATGATGGAACATGTGACGTGGCCGGCAGAGTAGAAGCCTAAACTTGCGTAATCGGATCTGGAGCCTGAGCAGTCGACGCGTAAGGTTGGTCAGTCGACAAAGGATTTGGCAAAAGAGACTGAAGCCCGTACTAGATCATTGAGTTGTTGGACCACAGGTTCAGATGCCGAGCGAGGCATTCTGGCTCCAGGCACCCTCTTGCTCAAAGTTTTGCCTCTCCTCTCAGCATTCTTCGGAGGCACATCCCCGTCATCATCATCAGGAAGTTGGATAATATCCATTGGTGCTGCAAACATTCATCATCGAAATTTTAGTCGACCAGAAAGTTCATTGACAGAGCATAGGTGCGGCTATAGAACCATACCCACCCGAGAGGTAGCCGCGTCCGTGGTTTCCTCATCACCACGCTCCTCGTCGATGTCCATGGATGTCACAGAAGTAGCATCACTAAAAGTTCCAGAGTTCACTCGGTCAACCTAGCAAACGAGTTCACAATAACATAGAAGAACACAAGAAAGAAATTCTTACGCTGAAGTCATGGGCACAACCACCTTGATCTTAGGCAGGGCCTTCCGAGGTTTGGGTGGGGCAACTTTGGCCTGCTTTGTGGCCTTCTCTAATGGCTCGGGATCGACGTCCGAGCGTGCTTTGAAATCTTTGCACTCGACGCAGCAGCTTTGCCACGTCCCCCTACAGGATCTTGCGACTATTTGGAACAACGCTCTGAGCGGGGCGGTGAGTCGACTTCTTTGCTGCTGCTGCTCAAGTCCTCACTCTCATCCTCACTATCCTCTACATACTAATTCTCACTGCCTTCGCTATCACTGTCAATTCCTTCTTGGTATTGCTCTCCGTTCGGCATCGAGTACAACTTGGTGAAAACCTGCAAGACACAAGTTATAAATATTAGTCGGAGTCAAGAACAATAGCAGAACAAAGGAAAGAACACTCGGACAATCGAACATGACCACTCCTGGAGCATTGTTGGCGTCGAATGGCAGAATCCTCCTGGACCCCTGGGGTTGTCCTTGTTGCCAGCAATGCTCCTGAGCCATTGAGCCACCGTCTCCTTGTCAACCTCCTCCGGGTGGGTTCAAGCGGTGTCCTATGGACCTGAGTACATCCACATGGGTTGGTCATGGGCCTGTAAGGGCTGGATGCATCGACTGAGGAATACCTCCAACAGATCCATACCCGTCACTCCGCCTTGAACCAACACAACGACTGCGTCGACCAACATTCGCACCTCCTCCTTCTCCTCCGGCGCTACAACTAGTGAACGAGGGGTGCAGAGTCTCTCCATAGTGAAAGGGGGGAGGCCAGTCGACTGTCCAGGAGTCGGAACGTCCTTGCAGTAGAACCAAGTTGACTGCCATCCCCTGACTGACTCGGGAAAGGTCATGGGAGGAAAACAACTCCTACCTCTCATTTGGGTCCCTAACCCCCCACACATCTGGATCATGTGCGTCATTTCGTCATCTGGGTTAGCTTTCTTCACCGTCTGAGAACGACAAGTGAATATGTGCTTGAAGAGACCCCAGTGTGGCTGGCATCCCAGGAAGTTTTCGCACATTGAAACAAATGTGACAAGATACAAGATTGTGTTGGGAGGAAAGTGGTGGATCTGGGCGCTGAAGAAGTTCAAAAATCCTCGAAAGAATGGGTGCAGGGGCAGAGAAAAACCTCGCTCGACATGGGTGGTGAGAAGAACACACTCACCCTTGCGCGGCTGGGGCTCAGATTCATTCCCCGGCAGCCTCCAGGACCCATGAGCAATCAAGCCATCATGGGCAAGATTCTCCAAGTCCTCCTTCACGACGGTGGAGTGGATCCAGTCCCCCTGGATCCAACCAGGCGACAGACCAGACCGCTACAACGAAGCCCTCGCCGTCTTCTTGCCCTTCGCCGCTGCTGTCGCCTTCTTAGCGCGCTCCAGGTCCACAGTCTTCTCCTTCACCATTGCGATGTTGCTTTAGGGGGCCGAGCGGAGGCGTGGAGAGCAGGGAGAAACGAGGTGGAGAAGAAGAGAGAAAGGGGATCGAATGAAGTGCACAGTACCTCGCATCGACCTCGACGCTTTTTATGGAGCTGACCCATGGGCCCAAGCCTTCCTATCGCATCCCGTTGCAGGCGCTAGCTCGATACGTGGCGAAAAAGGCGGGGCGAGAATCGAGGAGTCCCTATCCGATTCGTTCCGTTTACTGCGCCACACCCCGTCCGGCGCGATTCTCCGAAATTTCGAATCTCGCGAGACCCGGAGATTACAGGGCATTCAATCGCGTCAAAGATTTCACTCGAAGATTTACTGCATAATTCACTCGGTGATCTCAACAACCAGAATTGATCGAGGCGACTGAGGCAGGGTGAAAATACCAGTGTGCTTTCCAGATTCCTATAAAATGCCTCCGAACCATGGAATCGAATTGGAACCAACTTCAACCCTTCTTCACTCGAACCTCAATCCATTCGGGGGCTAATGACGATGACATGCACCTAGGGTAGGGTCTTAGGCCTGACCTAGACACCCTACCCAAGGACACTGCCCTAGAGTCAAAGACATTCAAAGTCCAACAGAGGGTACCAACTGAAATCACCTTGAAGTGCAATCCACTCGACAGAAGATTCCACTCAGATACCCCAATTCCACTCGACCACTATAGAGCCACTCGACCATATGAAGAATCACCCGGAGTACAAAAGATCTAAAGCCACCCCAGGATGGCAACGGTCATGCATTCACTCTGTAACCATAAAGATCATTAATAGCTGGCGTTACCAGTAATGCCTCTGTCTTAACTCACATTGAAACATGTGTAATTGAGGGTTGCGAGGGTCCTGGCGCACTCTATATAAGCCACCCCACTCCTCAAGCACAAGGGTTAGCACCCCTGTAACTTCCACGCATAATCCAGTCGACAAGCCTCCGGGCACAGAGACGTAGGGATGTTACCTCCTCCGAGAGGGGCCTGAACTCGTAAACTTGTGTGTACAACCTCACCGTAGCTAGGACCTTGCCTCCTCCTACGTACCCCTTATTCTTACTGTCAGACTTACTCCCACGACACTCACCGCCACCATGCTTCATCAATTCCTAGACATGTGGCGACGAGTGGACGAGGCCCACGTTCAAACCGATAGGCATGACTTAATTCGATGGGCGTGGAGAAGGATGGCATGTTCCCCGCTATATCCGTTTACGCGACCAAATTCTCAGGGCTCGAGGTCATGCCTACAACGGCATTCACCTGGAAGTCGAGAGCCCATATGTAGTGCAATTTCTTTGCATGGCTGGCTATTAAGAACAGATGTTGGACCTCGAACAGACTAGCACAGAGGGGGCTTCCTCATCAGAGCACGCGCCCACTGTGTGACCAGCACGACGAGGCCATGACCCACATCATGATTGGATGTGTATTTCCAAGGAAGATTTGGGGAAGGGTCTGCACTGCGATGGGGCAGCCGGGCAGAGCACCCATACCAGATGAGACGTTACCCGAGTGGTGCATCAGGCAAGAAGAAACCGGACAACGCCGGAAGATGGTAAGGGCGGTTTTGCATCCTTGTCCTGTGGGAACTTTGGACGCGTCGCAACGCCGTGGTCTTCGACGGAGCGACACCATCTACACAACAAGTGCTGCAGCGCATCAGTGGCGAGGCCCGAGCGTGGAAGCAGGCAGGACTTCTATGAGGGTAAGTTGAGGAGTTCTTTGCTAGTCTGGCACCATGGGATAGTGGTGAGTAGTCGACCATAGTTAGCTAGATCAGTGGAGTGGTCTTTGTGCCACATGTAAATAACCTTGTAACATCAAACATGGATGGAGTCTTTCCTTTCCTCTTTAATTTATGGTACGCACATTCATGCGTATTCCAGAGAAAAAGGTCACTGCCTTCTAAAAGCTATTTAATCTCCAATAACAAATGTTCGTATACCGACCGATCCATGAAGGAGATAGCGAGGTCATTGATGGTAGCCGTACAGTCCGATTGAACGACTTGTCTACCATAGGGCTAGTGCAATTGAAAAGCTATTCGATGCACGACGCTCATTGGTATGCATATCTAGACCGTTTACATGCATATGTATCAATAATCGTTGATTCTACCACCGCATAGTATACACATGTTTTTAGCCAACCGCCCCATATGTGATGGGATTAATTAACAAACTCAGATCAGAAAACATCCATCAAATTATCTCTTACCAAATATCCCATTTTGCACGAATTCCACAATTCCAGGCAACAGTACAAAATTATCTTTAAGTCAAAATGGACCGAAACATAAAGTATTCAAATCCCATTTTGAACCCTTTTTGTAATATTAGCACAACACATCTGTGTAAGTAGCACATTTTGTTTTCACAACCATAAAGTATGGCCCAACTTAGGATATAGATCAACCAAAGTGGGTCCAGCATAACAGGGTGCATGCACAACAACAAAATATCTGACGCGAAACATGTTTATTATATACTCAGTTTTCATCCCAATTTATTCACACGGCGGCACGTGGCGACCCCTATCCACAACCACCCCCATCACGCCACACCATTGCAACACCCCCACAGCATGGTGCAGCCACCCCTCACACAAGCCCCTCTCACCCTACCCTCACACCATCGACAAGTTGCACCCCAACGTTATGAAATTCTGGAGTCCCGCCCCCAAACCTCAAGTTTTTGAAACCTGGCGGCAGCAAAATGTGGTCATGACCATTGGAGAATATAATTTTTTTTTCTTCCGTTCCAACGCACGGGCCAATTTCCTGGTAATAATAAAATGGGCTATTGTTTCTGGCGGTACGTCATGGGGATTGCCCTCAAAGTTACAAAATATTACCCAACAATGCCAGTTATAAATGATAAAAATGTTCTACACAGGGGAATCCCTCGCCTGGGCCGGCCCATGCAATAGGGATCTCCTATGCTGCGCTCTGCACGTTGGGAGAAGACGCAACGCGCCCGTTTGGGCCAGCTTGTTTTTAAAATTTCATTTTTATTTTTTAAATTTGAAGTTTTTGTTTTTTCTACTTTAAATAATTTTGGGACTTCAAATATTTTTGAAAATTAAAAAATGAGAATTTTACAATGTTTAATAAATATTAAAATGTTTGTGGATTCAAAAAATGTTTGCTTATTCAAAATATGCTCGAAATTCAGAACCCAAAATTTCCGGAAATAAAAAAATGTTCATGATTTTTTAAAACTTCATGCATTAAAAAATATTAATGAAATTGAACAAAATTTTGCCAATTCAAAAAATGTTCATGAATGGGAAAATATCCTAAAAATTCAAAAATTGCTCACGACATACAAATAGTTTATTTATTCATAAAATTCTCACTGATTCAAACAATGATCATGCATTTCATAAAAAAATGTTAAATCAGAAAAATGTTCGTGAATTTAAAATTTTGTTTGACCAATTTTCAGAAAAATCTTCGCATATTCAAGAAAATAGTTTAACAAAATCTTCACAATTTTAAAAAATGTTTGTAAATAGTATGAAATGTTCATGAACTCAAAAAATCTTATTGATTTTAGAAAATGTTTGAAATTTTGTAAAAGTGTTCAGAATTTGAAAAATGTTTCGGATTTCAAATATGTTCAAGACTTTAAAAAAATTCTCATTATTTTAAAAATTATTCATGATTTCACGAAATTGAGAGTGATAGTGTATCTCGGTGATGCAGCAAAATGTGGTCATGATCATTGGAGATTATGATTTTTTGTCCCGTTGCAACACACAGGCCCTTTTGCTAGTATGGACCTAAATGGTTACTTCGGAAACTTGCACGGTCAAATCTATTTATTTTTTTGTGAGAGAAATTTCCAATATATTCATCAATCATGGTAGTACAGAGAACACTAGGGATAATAAAAATTACAACCAGGTTTATGGACCACCTAGCGACGACTACAAGCACTATATTTAACACGTGATTTACCATATTTCCTCTACTTTTGGTCAACAACTTAACATCTCTACTTGGTTGATAGTCTGTTCTGTTGTTTCAACTGGAAGACTTTGATTATAGTTGATTTTTTTTTCTTTTTGTAATAGAAAGCTTCATGTTTGTTTACAAGTTTGGCTGGTGTTGTTTTGTGCATGATGCCTTAATTCGAATAGACAGAAGGCTAGGAGAGTAACTTTTAACTTCTCAGTATGTATGTGCATTTCCATTTCCTTGAAGATGTTTCCAATGTTTTGCTGACTTATATTCTGCTATCTGTGCTCTTTGTCAACTGGAACATTACAGAACAAGAGTACGCAGCGCGAGTTGATTAGGAAGACTAACAGATCATAGGTGATCTCTTTCCTGCTCGGTGAGATGTGTTTAATCAGTTATTGCTTACTGCCGTTGATGGATGGACGTTTGCATCATCATCAGAACGTTTTCTTTTGATCCACCTTATTGTATGGATAAGTCGGGCGACATTTTCCTATATGTAGCTCTGTATTTCTGACCTATTTAGTTTGTGATCAGTTATAGGTGAACTGGGAGCCCCTTCTACTTTTTAAACTCAGGTGTGGTGGTTTCGTCAGCGTTACAACAGCACGACATTCGGTTGCGAGAGGAGGAAGATGGTAAACCAGAAAGCTATGACAAAACATGACCAAGGGCTGCAATGCTGTCTTGTGGTGATAAGAGTATAGCATGATGATCTACTACTAACTTGCAATATTACCTTGATAACGCATCTACAAGGATCACACTGATTTTAAGAATGCAACAATCAAAATTATAAATAGCGTCCAAGGAGCTAAACACTTGAAGCACAAAGACATAAGGACATTGACATGGATATAGCTCTGATTTTATTGCTAAATGGATTTTAACGAAGACATTTGCCTCACAAAATTTATCTGGAAGCTCACTCTAGAGAAAACAAAGGCCCCTCTTTTTGCTCAAATGTACACTCACATAAGCTGATTCTGAGCTCAACAATGACCAAATCCAGCAAAACAACTGGGAAGGCATCTATCCAGCACTGCAATTGAGGAACTTCCACTGTAAAGAGCAAAAATATAAATCAAATAAATATGGTTTTAATCATCCGTGAAAGCTAAACCTGTGATTCTTTACCTGAACCTGAACCTGGTCAAGATCATACAAGGTAAGATGACAATGACAGCACAGGCAGTAAAAAAACATCTTCAACTTGAAGGCAAGAACATACTACTGTACAAATGACCAACATTAGTGTCCCCCAAAAAGGAAAAGAAAAGCGACTTACTATCCTACCAAAATAATATAATTTACACGTGGACTAAAACGCCGCGGGACAAATGGACAATAGTTACAGGCCATGCAACATGCGTGGAACCAGCTAATCAGCATAACAATGCTCCCAGGCTGCCAGTGTATGCAGTTCAGCACTTCAACTTTGCTCTAGTCAAGAAAAAAGGCCACCATATCTTTCAGGCTGCTCTTCTTTTTCGCCACAGGTGCCCCCTGCACTTGTGCTACAGTCTTCTGCCAGTCGTTTTTCCGCTGCGACGCAAGATTCACGTTCACGGTCCTCGGTACCACAGCCTCGGGTTTATTTTCATAGGCTGCAGGTTCACTATTCCACAGGGGTCCGAGCAATATGTTCATCATATCCTCAGCAACATCACCGGTCATTTTGATACTTGGTGGACGCTCTGGTTTTTCATGTCTCTTGTTCTTGTCTACTCTGCACTCGCTTGGAGTTTCATCTGTGGTAGTAGCTGTTGTGCACTGCATCAACCCCTTTGTTGACCAAGTGCTTGATATTGATCCTCCTGTATCAACAGGAGTAGAGACTGGAGGCCGTGGAGGACGCTCTTCATAGCGGGCCGTCTTTGTGGTCCGTATATCTTGTAGCTTCTCTTTATCAGCATTTACAATCTGCATCATGTAAATGCATCAGAATACCTTCGGTGGTATACTTAGTTACTCAAAGCAAAACTTCGAACAGGATTGCTGGTTTGCTAGGCAGCCAGAAAATGTAAAAAGGGGGCGAAAAGGTGGTAAATTATTTTCTGCCACACAATGAAATTAGGACCTCAATTCTATGGGGAAGATGTCATTAGCACTCAGAATAAGTCTCCTATTAAGCTTCAGCTTTGGCAGAGAAGTTAGAAATGATACATCATGCTTAATCATGTCTTCAAACTAATGATAGGACTGGACTGAAAAACAAGAGTTTGCCTACATCGTGCATGTTTGTCTCTTGAGAGTTGCATGCACAAATATTATCAAGGTGCAAGCCAGATCGGTCCATGAAATGTATTCACTAGGGTCACTCCTAAGCATAATGGGGCCATTGCCTATTGGCAAAGGTCATTTTTTTTCTAATTATTTCTATAAAACAAGTAATGAGTTGTACTAGATCTGCCTGCATCAATCAAAAATAAAGCTAATAAATTGGCACGCAGTGCATAATTCTCAGATGTTCAGTGAAGTAATGAACAGGAACCAGCGTATTTTAAGGGGAATTGCATAACAACACCAGAAGATGTGTCAAACCTGAAGACAAGTAAAACAACAAAAATGCAAAAAGAATTATGGTTTACCTCTTCAGCTATGCTCACAAGATCTTCCACAGTAAGCTCTATCTCATCATCAGTTGTACCTGATGACAATGCTTCTGATCCAACATTATCCGGCTTTTGTTTCTTGCTATTCTTCGGAGCAGCTCTGCAAGTCACTTTTGTCACATTCTTACGAGTTGTTTTCTCAATTTCTTCAAGTTCATCTTTGGAAGAATAATCAGCACTGTCACGCTTTCTTCTGTTCTTCTCTCTACCCTGACATCGTTGCAAAGTTCTGGAATTGCCAGCACTAAGCTCCATCTCATCATCAGTTATTCCTGATGACGATGCATCTGATCCCACATCCTCCAGCATCCGCTTCCTGCTATTCTTCGGAGCAGCTCTTCCCCTAACTTTCCTCTCATTCTTACAAGTTATTTTCTCGATTTCACCAAATTCATCCGTGACAGCACGATCAGCATCCTTGCTCTTTCTCCTGGCCTTTTCTTTACCCTGGCATCGCTGCAACGCCTTCAGTCCACCAGCATCCTCTGGATCCACAATTTTTTTCTGCCTTCTGATGGGCTTAGCCTGATCCAGAGCCCCTGATCCCTTATCAGATTCCGCCGACTGCTTATTCCGATGCTCAGTCTTTGACACTTCATTACTTGAGCACGGCTTCATCATCCAAGCAGGTAGACATCGCCGATTATCAGGGCATGCTTCAGCCATCTTCAAAGGCAGGCCAACAGAGTATACACAATCCCCTGAATTTGAACTACCCAGTCTCAGTAGAAAAACGAATCAAGAAATTGATCGCAATTTTCTGAACGAGACGATCTGAAACAATAGCCACCAGCACAAGAATTAGATCCTGAATAAACTACATGTCGAATTTTCTCATCGTAAAGAAAGAAAGAAACAAGGCGAAGTAAAAGGAAGGGGGCCCTAGCCCGATCCGACCCTAGAACCCAAGAAGCGCCAATTTTCCCCGCTCTGAGGGCCCCAAGATCCCATCTTTCCGACGGGGCGACGCCGGAGGACTCACCGGCATCTGACCCCGCCCCCACCTTCTTCTTAGCTGGTTGAGGGGAGAGGGAAAGCGAGGAAAGTCGGGTGTGCCGCGTGGCCGTGGCCGTGGGATTACCTCAATCAAGGAGCCTACGTGGCCAACGGTGCGGTATGTGATTGCCGCAGTGGTTGGTAGGAGCTCCGGTCGGTGAGGCCCTACGGCGGGGCGGAGCGGCTCGCCCAAGGCCGGCGGAGGACGAGACGACGGATTGGGATTTGGAAACTGTTTATGTTGCCTTGACCAGAGACTTCGAGAAAGGAAGGGGTTCATGGATAACTTGAAAGTCGGAGTAATTAAAACGGCCCCAACGGCTCGTTGTCCCGTTCGTATTGGTTAACTTTTCGAAGGTTAATTTTTTTTAGGGTTCAAAATTTCTAACATTACCCTTTTTTTTCCTTGCGGGATTTTTTTTCTCACCCGCAAAAAAAGGGTATTGAACTACAAGAACATCCTATATTTAAGTTACAGAGTAGTATCATATTTGTACGATCCAAATAATCAAACTTTCACGATGCCATTTTTTTATTCCTTTTGTTTCCAGAGCTTGTATCTTTTTATATATTACATTATACTTCCTCCGTCCCATAATATAAGACATTTTTTAGTTCAATAGTACTTCTTTTTGTGGGTGAGTTGAAAAGAAAAAATATAGGCATTTTGAACATTTTGGGTCTAAGATTCTATAACTTTTTATCAGTTCAACACTTTAATATATGTGCATCCAACATTACAAAATATCTACACTTTCAAGGATTTGTTCCATAAATAGATAGGTATTATATTGAATTACCAATCAACAAACGTGTCCAATTTGATTATGTCAAATTGCCAAACATCAAATGTCAGTGAAGAACCAAGCAAGGCTAAAATATACGACGGTGCCTTACATATCATGGAGTCGTTGGCGAAAGAGTATTTTGGACTTTGGAGTTGCCAGAAAAGTACCGACAGATATATGTTCTTTCTTTTCTTCTACTCCAAGGTTCTGACCGAAACCACCACGAGGGCGCATCACCGAATAAAGCCCATGCAACACCAGACTGATGGAGAGGCTGATTGGGGGCGGCCTAGTTGTGGAGGAGTTGGGGGCTGTTGTGGGATGGCGGACGATATTGATTACACTGTAAGAGAATTGCTCTGAATTACTATACATGAAAGTGCATTTATCACTTAATGGTTTTTTGGTGTGATGACAATGTGGTTAGTGGAACTAATGACGGCTGCTAAGATTTATCTTAGGTCAATGGTTTTATGGATATTTATTATGGAGATGGTTGACCCCTCACTTCAAAAAGATCAAAATGCTTGGTTTTCCGATGACTTCGGTTTGATTTGAGTCATAGGATCACAACACTTTCAATGAGGTCAAGGTGAAAGATTGACGGTGTGGGAACACATGAAACTCATACACTTGCCTTCCTACACCTACCACCCGAAAGGGAGCTTGCTATCCACCTTTTCGATTCCTCCTAGTACTCATAGGGAATGCCTATAGCCTATGGACAACCCCGTGCGCACGGACTAGTTGATCCTATGCGCATGGGGTACTGCCCTCACCTCTGAACACCGCGTGTGCATGGGGTCTGATAGAGGCGAAGGTGTCCCAATCTTTCGATGGGGATAACTATCGTTTTGAGTGGAGTAGATTTTGACGATCCGACTACTAACGTGCGAAGATGACACGACTTAGGGTCATAAACCAACTCCAGGATATTATTGACCATGCCAGAGCATGATCAACTTGACCACAAAGGTCTAATTGTGGCACGCAAACGAAAAATAAACAAGAACTAAAATTTGCAACATGAATATTACGAATTAATATGAAAGCTTTATTGATGAAGTGGGGTTCTGTGAACAACCTGGCCTAGTTGTTGGACACAAAAAAGGTATGCGAGTTGCAACTATGGTGAACTTCAATCTGACAAATTTCAAAGATAAAATGACGCCCTAAGGCCTGTATTTATAGGGAGACTAAGGGGAATTTCGCCCACCCTTGACAAGGAGGGACTAAAATCCATCCTATGTCGTTTTCCCTACAAATATGGACTCTAAAGCCAACCTATAAGTAATATTTCGAAATACATGGGTATGGCCCAAAAATAAGGTGGCGCAACACCTATAGAAAGTTACAGGCAAAATTTATGAAAGGACACCTTGTATATTTCGTTCAGATTCTTGTACATGGTGACTTCAAAGTGCTGAATCTCTAGTGGAAACTCCGTTCTGTTCTCTTCACGCTCGCCTTCTTCTCCATGTTTGATTATGCTCCAATGTTTACCCCTTTTATCAATGCTAGGCCCTTCATTCGTAAGCAACACAAATGTATCCAATTTAGACAACATCATATTCACATAAACATTAGAAACATTACCAAGAAATGAACGTACCTGATAATTTAATTCGCGTGCGCGAGCTCTACTAATTGATCCAATATGTGTAGCAGCAGGGGCAATTGGTGTAACTGTGGTAGCGATGTCCTCGCCAGGGTCTTTGAACCCATGCGCACAGGGTACTACACTCGCCTCTGGACACCTCGTGCGCACGGGCCAACTATGAAGGGGTCCAACGGTTGGAAACGGCTATGTGGAGATTAACTCTACCTAAGCACCCTTATTCTACAAACCCTTACACTTTAGGGCCCAACATATTTTCATATGATAGGCACATCATATTAGCAGGGGATATGATGAAGAAATAATACACTTGAAAACAAAGAGGATGAGAGATTCAAAGGTTTGACATGCATGGATGTTGGAGTGGAATGCCTATTGAACTCACACAAGACTTGGAACTCTCCCTTATAAGTGGTTATTTGAATTGAAGCATTTGAGTGAGATGGTGGGATAGGTGAGGGTATATATAAACTAGACCCGGAATTTTAATTGTTACACACTTCTTCATATAATTCGGAGGCACTGAATGATCAATTTGAAGGATCAAAATCAACAACAAATCGACAACTTTCAACTGGCTTAGAGGGTCCAACCTAAAGTCACCTAGATGCTCCGACCGACACTATTCCACATGTGCACACTATCAGAGATGTTTGAAATATTTGACCAAGGTGGTTTGGAATTGCTGGGCAGTGTGCAGAGGCTTGCACAAGTGCTCTTTGTGGCTTCAAATGGAGTTGTCCGGGAGGCTCCATACAAACTAGGATTTGCAACAACTATCTAATTGAATGGATTGATGGGTCCTTATATACCCTACAAATATCTACAATTCTTGTAGTTTTCATATTATAATCCTATCAAACATGCAATGTTTTATCAATTATTTGGATTAACAAAATAAAGTTTCAAAGTGCTAGTTGGTGTTTTTTGTGTTTTTGGTTACAGAAAAAGTTCCGCACTTAAAAAGATAGAGAAAATTGAGCGAAAGTTTCTAGGACGAAAGAAGATCATGCACCATTGTCGCTTGGAAAGATGCTATTACTTGTTTTTTGTCTATTTTTCCTGGTGAAAACAATCTTGTCTTTACTTTTACGTGTATTTTCATTCTTACAAATATATTTTTTCCATAATACAAAAAACACTTCAAACCATATGATACACGCGTAATTTGTTACAATCAGCAAACTAGTGAGATTGATAATTTCACTAGACTTGTTAGAACACAATTTCAACCAGGGGAAATTTTGCTACTTGCTTCATACCCTTACACTTGGGGCCCCAACACGTTCAACAAAGAATGATTTCCTTGGAGCAACTAACTAGCAGATCTGGCTTGGAGGCTCCGAATAGTGTAAACATAGTGAAAGTAGCATCTCACGTAAACACAGTGCCATTTTATAATAAGCATATGCATATGAATTGAACAGTCCTACAACCATGGCATGCCAATTCATAAGTTGGGATCATATTATATAGGTGGTACATCCATAAATCCAAATGATCAACGTCCATTGTATCTAATGGCTAATACTACACTAAGAATGATAGGGGTACCTTGATACGTTCTAAACATAACTATATTTTTTTAAGTTTTCATCCCTACCAAATTGTTGCATGCTCATCGGGGTGTCAATTTCGTCATATTAATGGAATAACAACTACGCGGTAAGAGGAAAAGCAAATAAATGTTTATCCGAACATACTATCAAAAACCTTTTTACTATTTAGTGACAAACATAGCGGCTGATATAAATAATGAAGAGTACAATATCCAAGCAGGATTCTCCATCAAATACCATTCACAGGACCTTGGTTAGTCTCTGCATGCAGGGGCACCTAGAACCATGTCGCAAGGTAGTTCCCTTGAGCTTTATGCTGCTTTAAAATACTGAAATACATTTTCTTTAAATTTGGCAATGGCGGTGTTGGCGCATTGTTCCATCTCGAGAGATGTTGCTTTTGGAGAACCATTCTTGCGGTCCTAGTGTTGTCAAAGGTGGTCAGTGTGGCTACTCGACGTGGATCATCATTGTTTTCCTTTAAATGGTTGTATGCATTCTTTGTTTTGAATAACTCTTGACATAGAGGTTGGGGTGCAATTCATATCGTATAACTCCCTTCGTTCCTAAATATATGTTCAAATTGAACTATCAAAACATCATATATTTAGCAACAGGGGAAGTACTATATACTGAAAATAACATTATCCCATTCTACATGTGATATGATATCTGAGCAACGCGCTAATTTGTTTCAAAAAGACACGCACATCTAAGAGCATCCTTCATCATGTTGGTCACTTGGACGGCGTGGAAAGAGAGAAACGAGGGTATTCCGCACAAAAGCGCCCCGCCGCTGATTTTGCTTAACACAATAATATCGGACGCAAATTTGTGGATCACCGGCGGGGCCAAAGCACATAGGGATGATAATTTTGTGAGAGTAATCATTTATGTCGTGTATTAAGAGCCACTTGCAAGACTATATTCTCTCTTTATTTAAGAGCATGGTTAATAAGAAAGCCTGTTCGTGGCTATATACCAATGCCATGTCACTTGAAGCCTTTATAATAGCCAACTAGTATAATAGATGAGTTGTAAACTAACTATTGGTATTTAATGCTTGCATGTGAAAGAAGGAAAGAAGACACAGGCTTAGAGCAACTCTAGCAGACCATGCATCCCGCCGACCCGCAAAACGCGTTTGTAGTTCGCACAAAATCGCTTTTACGGGTCGGCGCGGGCTGGCACAGATGCAGACCTAGACCCGTAAAAAAGCATATTCGCGGAATATGCTTTTTTACGGGTCGGCTTCTGTGGGTTTTGATCTGGCGCAGCTCCTCCCGGCCCGCAAAACTTAGATTTGCAACTTAAATTGATCTAGCATAATGCTTTTCTTTACTTTTGCAACAACATTAGATACAAAAGATATCACCAAATCTTGGCTAGAATAGCAAAATCAAAGAAAACAAGAACCACAAGTATGCATTTCAGAAGATTTCCAACTTTCATAACTACTCCCACTAGTTGAAGCAATATCTTCTTCATGCACTCATTGTTGATCTGCGGATTCTTGATCTTGCTTTCTTCATTCTTCATTTTTGGTTCCAAAGAAGTAGACGTTGCTTCCCCTCTAGTTGCACATGTTGCCGCATCATTGCCTTTGATTGTACTAAGGAGTGCACTAACATCTATTAAGTTTCTTTCAATCAACAAATCAATGTATTGGCCTTCCCAAAACCAAAATGAGCATTCATCGTCCTACACAAAAGAACGAGCAAGTTCAAAGTGAGCTACCGCAATTGAACTAAAGATTGAGGTATGGAACGAGCTGCCGCAAGTACACGTACCCCGTCATTTTCGCATTTGCTTCGGCGTGCCCGAAGTGAGCCGCAGCACTTTCCGCGGGGCAGTCGTCGCACTCTATGATCGGCATCGGCAGGCCACAAAGACGCTGCGCGAACGCCGAGCCCGGTGGACGGCCGGACGAGTCCATGCCCGCAAACCTTTGACGGCGGCGGGCGGACGAACCCGCGCCTGCATGCGGCGATGCGCCCTTACCTGGGCTGCGGGAGAGGCTCCCCGACCACTCCATCGCCTGGGGCAGCAACCGGCGGACAGAAAAAAGCCAAATCCGGCGACCGGCGATGAAGCGCCGCAGATCTGCAAATCCGGCGGTCCGCCGGCGCAGGGAGGAAGGGAAGGGAGGCCTCGTGCGCGTGGAGGCCTTCCGGCGTGCTCCTGCCGGCTGCTCTCACCGGAATCTTGGGTGGCGGCCGCCGGCGGTGCGAGGGGGGAGGAGGGGTGGTTGGTGGGAGAAAGCGCGGGATGAAATGCTCCCCCACCACCAACCGCTTCCGCTTATATGCAGGGC
>NC_057795.1:323669953-323675146 GCF_018294505.1 Triticum aestivum
CTGATCGGGATGCTTTTTCGGCCCCGACCCGCATTTTGACGGTTATTTTATGGGTCGGGGCGGGGATGCGGGGTCTGCTAGAGTTGCTCTTGTTGGTGAAAAGGAGAGGAGCACAGGCTCACACCGCTGCATGCGGGCTGCATGCAGGTTTGATTTCTTGCTTCCTGCGCTCATAGCTCAAGTACCCGCTCCCTGCTTTTTCCTTCCTTCTCTCTCTTCCAGCTATGATTTTGATGACATGGAACTGCTAATAGCTTGCTGACTGTGTACTATTGTACCTGCTCTAACTGATGAGGTAAATCTCTTGTCTCTGTTTAAAAAAAATGCCGGAAATGCCACCTGTACAACTTGAACGATGCCTATGAAATTCTGGCGAACTGTATGTCAAACTAAAAAAACTAGTAAGCTTGCACGTGCAACGCACGTCTCAGCTAATGCTCTTCTCAAAGATACATCTATTCCCCCATCAAATATAGGGGGTAGTGTAAGAAAACGACACAAAAAAAGTCAAGGTAACCTTCATCATATAGGCTCTAAACCATGTTTTAAGGCCCTTACATCCAGCGAGAGTTTGGTTTAAGGTTGTTGAATTTCATTTTTTTTTCATAATTTATCTCGATATAAACAGAGATCATTGATGGTGCTTTCAAAAACTCTGAACATTCTGGTTGATCACAAACTACATACAATAGATATGTGTGAACAACATGTATTTTTGGACCAATGTTGCAACTTGCAAAATGCAAGTTATACTTTTCCTTCCCCAAGAGAATTTACAAAGGTATGCTTAGCAAGGAAGCATCAATGTTTGATTCTGTCAGATGGCAAGGCACTCATACATTTTCAAGGCAATATTATTTGCAACCAAACGTCACGCATGGCTTCTTTTACCCAGGAGATGAATTTATCCGGATAATCTTTTAGACCATCCATCACTTTGATTTGCCTGCAATTGCAATTCTAGTATGTATGCCATTCAACAGGGTGCACATGCACAGAAAAAGAAGTAAACAAGACAAGTTGGGAGGTGTACATTACTAACTGAAAATGATCTTTTATCTGTTTTCTTAAAAGATTCCTTGTTGATTCTTCTTGGTAAGTAAAAGTAAGTAGGAAGACAAGATTGGAAGGCAACATATCCTTGTCTCTGTCCCTATGGACTGTAGGAGTGATAACATGGTTTCTTTTCGTTTAAGCACTTACATTTTACTTGAGTACACAAGCGATAATATTTGTATTTAGAATATATAAATATTGACATTGGTTGCTTTGGGCAAAAAGATTGTGAAGTATTGGTTTTGAGCCACGATATGAGTATTCATTATATGGTTCGACGAATGATACAAGCAAAAAAAATCTCATTAATTGATGATCAGACTTCTTGGATTGAGGTTAGCTGGGAAAAAACCCAAGAGCGCTCATTATTTAATATTTTGCAAAAAAATGTTATCATTTAATGAGAGCAATCTCCCTTGCTCTCTAAGTGCTAAAAAGGCAATGAGACATGTGTGAATGAAAAATAAACATACATAGTAGATATGAACTTTAGCCCTTGGATATGTTGGTTCACTTATATGATCACAATAAGTAAACATACCTTGTTGTCCATAATTAAAGCAAAACACATCATGTGCTCAAGTACATGCTAATTATGAAATAAATGCCAATTATGTCATCGGATACGATGAGCCCACAAGCAAAGATAAATGGAATGACATGCCATGAAATCTCTAGCCAGGTTTTCTGTTTAATTCCCGGAAGAAGAATCTAGCTGGTCTCTTTCAATTGTGCCTCCAACTTTGTTCTGTGACAGCAATGTGGAGTTTGGACCGGATTCCCTGGGAGCATAAGAGAAGTCGTGAAGAAATGATCTTTACATATGCAGTAGTTCAAACATGGTCCTATTGAACAGTTCTAAGATGAAGCCATGCTACTTGGTGTTGCTGCCTAAAAGGACACAGAAAATGATCACCGAGAACATTCTATTGATCCTTCTATTTTCTAGAATGACATCAAGAAGTAACTTCCTGGAATGGTATGATAGTTGTAGTACTTAGGAATCTATTATATCTTTCATTTTCTAGGCATATATATTATCACGTACAACCTGATCCTTCTGTTTTCTGTACAAGAAAACTGAATTCCAGTTTGAATCAGATGTATCATCATATTCCAATAGTAAAAATGAATTTTGAACAAGCAGTAGGAAAGCAAGCACATCTAAAAGGTATTTTTGAAATAGCATGACCAGAAACCTTGCAAATTGCAGTACAACCATAATACTAACATCATTTGTGATTTCCAAAAATTACCAAAAAGGAAACCTACATGTATATCTTCACAACATAAAAAGGAGATATTGGGGCAATGATCATGGTGCCCAGCTGCGACGTATCTGAAATGTTGTCTGCTGTCCCATCTATGACCTCTAAGAATTTTCCATAAGTAACTATTCTAAAATATACCTAGCAAGCTACATGTGTAATATCACTCGAATTTAAACAAATGATAACACAATCTTCAGATGGATAAAATCACATCACCGTTGGATAAAAGAATGTTGCTGTCTGAGAGCGTGGAAAGTCCACGACCTGTCTGGAATCATTGAATACTAACATATGTTTTAGGAAGCAAACCCTCATTTCATTAGTATTTTCAAAGCATGCAGATTGGAGTCCTTCTCTCTATCATAACAAATTCTAAAAATCAGCATAAGTCTAAAAGCTTTCGAGGTGGTATGTTAAAAAGAGGGAGAGATAGAACAAGGTAATAAACAAAGAACAGTTGTGGTTTTACCTGTAGTCAAATGTAGGGAAAATATAATGAAGAGCATTCACTACTAAATCCACGGTGGCGATATCTATTACAGAAGTATCCACCAAGTGGTCATGTTGAACCTGTAAGCCAAAACAGGGGTCAAAAAAGTGAAAGACAGACAACAAGCTGGTTAAATTTGAACTCTGATGTCATGATTTAAGAGTTCAAACTTAATATAAGTGAACTCAAAATGAACTGCAGTCTTTTCTTGTATAACAACAACCTTGACAACGATTTTTTTCCCATCATGTGTTGTGGTGGCATGAACTTGCACAAGAGAAGCACTTGCAAGCGGGAAAAGGAAGAATTGTGCAAAAACGTACACCACCAAGAATAGGGGGAAGCCAAAATTTTAAGTCAGAGTTTCTTCTAAACTAAAAATAGGCTGAGCATAAATCCAGGTTCTGATTCAAGGTGAATACTCTGTTGTCCAACAACTGAACTAAGCACGCTCAGTCTGATTGTTTGGTTTTGCTAATCAATACAACAACCAAGTTACTTCAGCAGGGTGTAGGACAATGTTGTAATGCAATGAAGGAACTAACAGTTTGTGGCAATTTTCTCCAATCTCTTTATTGAAGACTTCGTAGACGTCCTCGTATGAGGAAACTGGGCACCTCTTTTGCATCGGCGCCCTCATCGTCGGCACATACACCTGTGGTAGTACAAGCAAACAAGCAGTTCTTCCTCAACCACAAAATTATACAGTCCTACAACAGATGAATCCAAAGTAAATTGAGGCATGTCCACACAGAGTTAGGAATTCGTTTTCATACCAGTTTGCGATGTGCTTGCCGAGCTTGATGTAGATGCCGCCTTTCCGGAAGCAGAGCTCCTGGAGGTGGTTGACGGAGAGTCCGCCCTGCGTGCACCAACTTCGTAGGAAGGAAGGAGATGTGCGACCGGAGAGGCGAGGGATACGGGCGCCGCCGGGCCGCTGGATCGCGTGCGGCCACGTTCGCCGGATCCCACCCCGAGTGCGCCCAATTTGTGGTTAGGGAAGCGACTTGCGACCGGAGAGGCGAGGGATGCGGGAGCCGCCGGGCGGCTGGATCGCGCGCGGCCGCGTTCGCCGGAGCCCGCACCGCGTGCGCCCACTTCGTGGTTAAGGAGGAGACCGGTGTGGCCGAAAGGGAGGGGGAGGGGAGGGGACCCGCCGCGCCGCGGGCTGGAGCGCGGCATCCTTCGCCGGTGGCCGCCCACGCTCGAGGGGTGAGATTAGGGGCAATAGGTGGGTGGTTAGCGTTAATTTCGGGCTGGGATTCCTCGTGGGTGCTTCTGCGTGGCAGAGTTTTCGTCCGCCTGTGGATGTGTTTTCCTGTTTAATAGTAGTATATAGAAGTATAGATGAGGCACGGCCACACGATTCTCGTCTTCCACCGTTCCACGGCTCCAACGAATCAGCTCACGCGCTCACAGGCCCAGGTATCGTGTCGCTTTCCTGGGACCTCCGCTTCCATTCCATGACATCCTCGCTCACGACACGAGGCCCCACCAAGGACGACTTCTTGCAAGATTTTGCCCCAGTTTCGCCCTGAAAACGCCAATCAATCCGTTCAAATGACGCTGTCACGTTGCATTCCCGACGGCCTAATCGATTTTAGTACAGTGTATATATGAGTATGTCTTGGCCGGCCAAGTAACCTATGTGGAGTACTATGCAGCGTTGACAGTTGAATACAGTATGCATGAAATCCAATAAGGCGGCAGAGAAGTCAGATACCTTAGCAGCCTCGCTTATTTTCCGCGGACAAGCCGCCACAGCGACGTTTACATATGACGAACATCATCGGTAGATGGGTGACATGATGGTCAATTTCCTGCAACCGAATTTTGTTTTGGAAGCCACGGCAGTTTCGAGCGAATCATACTATGTGCTTATCGACGGTGAGGTGTACATGACGACTTCCCAGTCGCTTACGTGGTTGCGTCTGGGTTTGTTTTGTTTTGTTGATTTTTTCAACCGCAAACCGTAGAACAATTGCTCTATGGTTTGTAGAACAATTGACCCTCTATTATTTTGCGGAACCCAGCCCTGTGTCACTCTTCCATGAGCGGCCCTGGTGCAAAACCCTAGCCGTCGGATCTTCCCACCACCTCATCTTCTCCCCCCTAGCTGTCGGCGGGCGCCGCCAGGCAAAGCCCGCGTAGCATCGGCGGCGCCAGGCCCTGTTCTCTCCCTCTTGCAAGGCTTCGGGCGGCGCGGGACGCTCAACAGAGCAGAGGGTTGGGCGCGCAGTGGGACGACGTGAGATGGCTGCGGGGCAATGAGGTGCCTGTGTGCCACGGGGACGCGCGTGCGCTGGCATGGTTCACAGCTGCGGCGGCGCTCCGTGGTTAGGTGCCCAGGCCCGATTTGGGTTCGCCACAAGACCG